>NC_053130.1:9348175-9368175 GCF_010015445.1 Perca fluviatilis | reverse complement strand
CCAATCATTTCTGCATGGTATGAAAATCAATTATGGACTCTTGAACCTTGCTTGAGATATAAAATCCATCACAGTTGACATCAAATCATACATATTATTTTTATTTTCAAGGACACATTATTGATTCGTGGTAATGCAGTGTAGCCTTTTAAAACCAATCTGCAGTTAAACTATAGGAAAAGTACATCCAAAAACCTACAGTAAAACAGCATGGTTTGCTGCAATAAAAAAGAGAGCTAAAACACCTCTCCTATGCTTTTCTATATGCAGACTTTATCACCTAATGCCTCTGAAATAATTTCACAAACATGTTCTTATTTTTCACACGTGAACATTTTGATCTGAAAATCAAGCCAGGCCTCTGCTGATAGCAGCTGTCTGCCGTGAAGGTTGTGAGCGCTCTGAATCCAGGTCAGCCTGCTCCACTGATTATGCTGTCTCCCTCTCTTTGATTTCCTGTCTGGCACAAGGAGTCAGTGATGATTTCCACTAGCCTCTCAGTCATATAAATCAACCAGGAAGCCCAGACACTGGGACAAGCACTAGACAGACTCTGTCCGGACAGCGCCAGGAGTGGTTACAGCACAGAAAAATCATGGGACTAAGGGTTAAAGGATGATGCTGTAAATTTAGGGAATCTCCCCTGATTGGTTGGTGAAAGTCAAGGAAAGGACTGGATAGACAGTTTTAATCATGCACAGCCTGCTCTATTTCACAGTAGTTCAGGTCTCAAATGCAAAGAAAACTCAACGCCTGATCCTGAATTTGACATTAAAACATTAAAGAGTAGCAGTGTCCCTTTAAGAGTTGTTAGAAATGTTCGTGCTAGCCTTGATCCAGGGCCTTTTTGGGCAGGTGCAGCAAGTGGGCCAGGGTTGGAACAGCTGCGATGGGATCAAGGGAGGGGGAGAGAGCTATAGAGAGATACAGGAGAGAGAGGGGTCTCTTCTGAGCTGCTGCCATGTCATGTACATCTCCCATAAATCTCTGTCCCAGAGAGAGATAGAGAGAGAGAGCAGCTAGCGTTTGCATTTCATTCGCTGGCTGTCTCTCCATTCTGCCTTTCCTCCCCCACCTCTCCCCTTGTGCTGTTTATTTTCAGCCCTCAACATACTCCGAAGGCCTGTAAGGTAATTATTTCATAAAGTTACACCTCTGCTGTCACAGATGACCATAGTTGGCCCACACTTGAAAGCCTGAGCCAATGATTAACGTTTGAAGGCAGGCTGCTAGGGAGAATAGCACGGCTACCTCAATTTGTAGAGGTAATTTTTGCATGACAAGCAGACCGAGGGGGGGCTGAGGGCATCAGATGCAGGAACATTTTACCCTCCCCTACCACTGCAAATCAATTAATTATCATTAGGAAAAGCTCTTCCTTTAAGGGAAGTTTTATAAATCTCAGTTTAGCACAAATCAGCTTCTCAACATATTGAAGTAATAGCAAACAGTAAAGCTGTTTCTTATTTTGGACCAGTATACGTTTGAGACCGAAGAGGTTGTAGAAGTCCTGGGCTGCTCTTAACATGGCCTGAAACTACAGCAGTGATAATCTGTTCTTCTTTATAGAATTAAAAATTTTTTGCTACTTACTATTGTCAACTCATACAGTATATGACTCAATTATTATTCTTTCCTAAGAATGCAAACATAAAGTAAAGGCTTTTGTACTTTTACTGGTCAGGGTTTGGTAAGATGTCAGAAAAGACATTTCAAATTGTTTTGAGGATTTTTATTGTGAAAAACACACCACCAACAAACACATTGATACATTATAATATGCTATATTCAGTTCACTTGTTTGATAATGTTTGGAAATGACTTAAAATACATCTTGGGGTAAAAACTCAAATAAAAAAACTCAAATTATTGTATCACAAAAATGTGTTAAAAGTTTGTGTCATAATAACTTTTTTTTCTATTCTGTATACTGCAAGGTTTGTTGGGTTTGCCTACTGACACTGACTGCCAGTGGCTACCAAGTACACATTACTGTATGTTTCTCTAAGTGCAGTCTTCATGCCTTCAGTGAACACTCATGTTGTTCATATCATCTTTCTCTCATTGAATAATAATGTACAACACCAGTGTTGAAACTTTTGACATGGTGGGCTAAAGGCTACACCACTCATGTTACAATGGTAACATAACGCATACTATAGTTGAACATAATGAAGGGCATCATTTTTATGGTGTCGTGCTTCTGTGAAGGATGTGTGTGAGAATGAAGTAACAGTGGGAAGTAATGTTAAAAAAATAATCACCGTAAGCCATATTTATCTTACTTTAGTTTAAGATTCTTCAAATTGAATAATCCCACCAGCGTGGAGCTGTGGTGCGGGGGAAATTATCAGTGCCTTGGGGTTGAACACCCAATAATCAATCACTGTTGGTCCCATAGTTTCCTGTTAAAGTTGTAAAGTTGTGGGCGCCTGAGTAGCTGAGTTGCTAGAGCACGTGCCCATATATAGAGGTTTATTCCTCGACGCAGCGGTAAAAGTATTTTGCCTAATGTTGACATAATAAACTATTTTTAGCAGTTCCTCAGTTTGTTCTTATCATTTGAACATAACAACTAATTATTGTTTAGTTTATTTTTTAAGTTTAGTTTAGTCTTTGTCACATTGATGCTCACTAATGTTTTATGGCAAAAAATTATAAAATCCCTTTTGTAAAATCAGATAAATCTCAGAAGGATTAAAAATAAGTTTAGCAAGGGGTGATGTTAGATATTCCCTGCCTAAGTGTTTTTAAAAATCATACGCCAGTGATCCTGAATAGAAATAATTTAATGTAACCATTAACCATCTTCATGTGTGTGAGTATTTCCCCTTCCCCCTTTGGCATAGTGACTTTTAGGTTTGTTAAGAGTGTCTACTTCTCCTTATGTAAAGCTGTGCGATTTACACACTTGCAGATAAAAGCCTGTCGTAGCCATCTATCTTAAATTGCATGCCTGTACAGAACAGCTGTGTGTGTGTGTGTGTGTGTGTGTGTGTGTGTGTGTGTGTGAGAGAGAGAGGCTATGGGTGTGTGTTTCAGATATAAAAGCATAGGAGTCCTGTGAAACATACATACGTGCACCCAAATATACTGGAGGTGCTATAAATTGTATATGCAGAAAAGCAAACAGACTCTCTCACACAAACACACATTAGACACCCACACATACAAGTACGCACACAAAGATCTCTCAGTGCTGCTCGTCAGGGTATGTTCACCCAGATCATAAAAGTGCAGAGACACGAGGGCGTAGTCAGGCCCATCATGATTTTTCAGAAGTTATAAATAGAGGAAAAGCTAATAAACATTTATGGAGCGGCCATAAATCGCCTGCAGTGTAAACGCTTGACAATAAGTTCTGTTATCCCCACAATGTCGTTTGAGTGCCCTTTACTGGTGAGGCCATTACTCATCCGGCCCCCTCTTTGATTTCAAGTGCTGCCATTGGCCGTGGCTCCAGGTTCCTCCAATCAGGTGACCCGATGGGGTCGGGTGTAGCGTCCGCCAGACCCCGGCTGTCGTCTCGATGACATCATGACGCCTGGCCATTAATTCAACTCTGTGAAGTGTGAAAAGAGGGGGAAGGAAAATGTTATCGTGTCTTAAATATGTCAGTGTTATGGGTGGGATGGTTTGTGTGTTTGTAGGACAGGGATTATTGTTGTCACCACTGTTGATTAGTTGCCTTGCTCGGTCTAATGCAGCGTCTTTGCATAAGGCCTCAACACCATCAACAATATTCACTGTGTGGGACTGGTAGGAATGTGTTGTAAAAAGGAGATCTAAAGAAGATCCCGTCTTTTCTTTTGTAAAGAAAACTGTAGAACACGTTATGAATATTAACAATTTTTTTTCCTTTGAAATCTAGTTTTATTATGAACAAATATGTCTTTGTGTTTTAAGTGCAGATACTGATTACAAATTAGTATATGTGGTCATCTTAAATATTTGGCTTACATGCAGTGCTGTGATATTACACACACACACACACACACACACACACACACACACACACACACACACACACACACACACACACACACACACACACACACACACACACACACACACACACACAGAGTCAACTGAAAGGGAGATTTAATCTTTAATGTCATACCCCTTTCCATGTTGGAAAAATGATCCTCTATGACATAATGATTGATGGAAACATATTGGTTTATATGATAACACAAACAATATTGCCATTTAAAGAACAAACTATAGATTTAAAGCTGTATAAATATGTGTTTTTATGGGTACTAAATAATGATCTTGGTAGAATAGCATAATGTTTTGCAATTAAATGTACATAAATGCATAGAACATATAGTTCACAATGTCCTTTCTAAATCCCATTTGCTTTACTGTCCTCTATGTTCAGACAGGAGCAATGGATGATGGGATTGTTCTCTGGTTGCTGTTCCGGTCCTGAGCAGTGATGGAGTGTGTTATGTTTTAAAAGCTAATTAGCGTCACTAGCAGTATCAGGAGCCATCAATCTCATGCTCAGTAAATAACCAAAATGGACCAAATAACCAAGTTTGGCTGATGATGGTGGATGTAGCCTTTGTTGCTAATGGTGGTCATTAACCTCTCAATGGCTAAATAATAGCATCTTAATTAATTTGTTTCAAAGGGAAAGTTTGTAGTAGAATTTAATTATATTAATGGGGGGGAGGCCACAAGGTGCACAGCAAGAGGACTTTTACTTGGATGTGATTACACTAGTCTCGGCGTGTGCATGTGTGTGGCCACAAATGCGATTCTGCCTGTGCTCATACATGTATTTATGCACATACACACAACACTCTTTAGACTTGTCTTGTCTGTCAGCAGATAGGTTTTAAAGGATCGTTAAGAAACACTTATTATCCTTATATATAATTTGACCATTATACAATGTATTATCTTGTTAATGATAAATGATAACAATATTATCATAAGGCAGATTGTTCCTGGCTGGGATTGTGTTTTATTGTAACTTCCTCTAATGGAAAAATCTAATAATTTTCCTCTAATAAAACCGTCTGCTGTTATCTACCTTCTTGAACAGTGACCTCTGACTTCTAACAAGGCACGCTGTTATAATAGAACATTAAATGGTGTTTATCAATACAACATTATTTGTAGCATACAGGCAGATGAGCTGAACAAATGGTTAGGGTCAGATAGAGAGAAAATGAATGTGGGGGAAGACAGAGATAAATGAAATGATCAAAAATACAGCCATATAGACTAATGGTGTGTTTTAAATATTTTAATGTTCCTCTGACTCCTCTAATGCTCTTTTAATATATAGCCTACTGTATATATCCTGTTTGTATTTCATGTCCTTTACCATAAGTGCATTATGTATTTAGCCCCTTTGGGTTGGTTGTATGAAGTGTGCTACATTACAGTAATAAAATCTGAATTGAGTTTTGGTGAAAATGGTAAGCCACTGAATCACGGTTATTGTAAAACAGCATCCATGTTTGGCCTCTTTGCTGTTTTAAAATCATCACATCGTCTCTTTGGTCAATTTAATTGGGAGAACAAATGATTTGTGATACTACTAAATGATAAATAATGAAGAAAAAAGTTGCTGCGAATACAAATGTAAATCAGCCATTTTTAATAATAATAATATATACTTGATTCTTAACTTCAAACTTTCTACATTCCTTTATCCCAGTTTTACCAGCCCACATAATGCAAAATCAAACATTTTCATTCCTGTTTGCAATGAGAGTCATAGCAGATTAAAGCCTATCTTAGAGCGGTACATTTTCGGACCACCGCCTGCTGTGGTTTACTATTCCTGTCGCTCTGCTGCTGACCAGATAAAGATGTCCTTATTCAGTAAATTCAGCCTCAGTCGACACACACTGAACCCCACACATCCTGATTAACTTTCTATATCTGCTGCTCTTATGCTCTCCATTTTACTCTTTTTTTATATCCTCTTTATCTTCTTCTGCTTAAATCCACTTCTTCCTCCTCCTCCTCTACTCCTTATTATCCTCCTCCTCCTTCTTCGGATATAAGTACAGCCAGATCTATTACCAGGCCCTGCAGATACACTGGGACAAAATGAGAGACTTTGATTTTCTAATACCATTAGACTATATAGACCAAGTGTGTGTGTGTGTGTGTGTGTGTGTGTGTGTGTGTGTGTGTGTGTGTGTGTGTGTGTGTGTGTGTGCGTGCGTGTGTGTGTGTGTGTTTGGGTGGGGGAGTGTGGAGAACCGATGGCGGACTCAATAAGAGAAGAAGAGCTGAGATTTATTAGTGGGACACAAGTCCAAAATCAATCAGGTGATTGAATCAGGATATTATTGGTCGTAAATTAGAGAGTTGTTTATGTCAGAAAGGGGAAGGAGGAGAGGGGAGGAAGAGGCTGAGTGCAGAACAAGTAACAGCAAGGTAAGCTAGTTGGTGAGCTTATCTGATGCTTTATGTCATGACCAATCCATGCCCCCAGTAGTCAGCCTTGCTGGAATGCATTTTTGCAACACAGACCATTTTTCTACATTGTAAGTAGTGCAGCATCTCAGTTCATTTGATTTTGGACGTTAAAACCCTCTCTGTCAGAGGAAATGTATGATGCCATAATAAAATAACAAATGAACAAGCAAAACAAATAAACAAATGTGGATGCAAATGACAAACCGCTTCTGTTTCTGATCTTAGCAAACGTTTTTAATAGCTGAATAAGTTTTACTACACTACTACAACTTGCAGTCCTATGAGGAGGTGTAAGTGCAGACTAACTCAAATGAACAAACATGCACACACAACACTTTACTATGTTTGCGAATAGCTTGGGAATTTCAGTCAGTCGATTTTCCCATGAAAAAGAGAAATGTCCATCGTCCAGGACTCCCAACACAGTTCACAGTTGAAACAACATCTAATAAAAAAGAAGAGGGGTGATATAAAGATAAGGCCTCATGAATATTTACGGGCCAAGGGGCTGATAAAGAGAGAGCGAGGGACAGAAATAGGATAGAGGAAGAGCCTAAGTGGTGCAGAGACAGTCAAACATGGATAGAGTGTTTGACAAACATGAACAGGCCTCCTTTCCGCCTTAGATCAACATAAATCTTGTATCCAGAATGCGTCTGGATCTAATGTCCTGTAGGTGCATTATATTTATACCTGGAATTTGAGTATATACACTGACACATGATTTTTGTTTCCCACACCAAAACACATATACTGTTATGCCATCGCTTCCTCAAACAATGTTCAACCTGCATGCATCATGATCAGGACATAATCAGACACATAATCAGGATGCACGATTCATAGCATGTAAACATGTGGACTTGCTGTTGAAAACATGGTGATCTATCTTTACCCACATTGAATTAATTTGGAAAAACATGCCTTGTGCTAGATTCAGCGATAGCTTGATGATTGCACATTTGGCCCTGTTCATGACCACAGTTCAGTGACATCATACTCACATTAATTTGGCCCTAACAAGGATACACATTTCTCAGCATAGTGTGTCCAAATAACTACATGTCTTCTATTATAAAACAAAATACTACTATCACCGGACAAATTGATAGACAGAAAGTTGTAGTTAGGGAAGACTAAACCTGTGGTTGATCTTAAGATTTTCATATTTTCATTTCATATCTACCAACATTAAAGGTACCTTGTTGAGTTTTTGACCAGAGGGCAGTGAAATAAGTATGTAGTGAATACAAGCCATGAAACATGAACAAGAAGGATGATTGAATAGTGGATTGAAACAAGCTTGAGGATAAAGTGGAGAAGGTAAAGCCTGCATGCCAAATTGCATCATTGAAATGCTAAATGAAAGTGGCATTCATTGCAAAAATTGGCCATGTCTATCACCCTGAAAATGTCTGTTTTCACGCTGAAAATGTCTTTGCAAATGTTGTCAAATGGAGAAAATGCATTCAACACGTTTGTCAGACCCCAGGAAAACACTGAATGTAAAAAAGAAAACGTCACAGTGTACGTGTACAGTGTAGTGTTATGAAAGCTGTGTTTTATGAACAGTATCCACAATGTACGGTTTATGTACAGCAAGCCCAGGTTACTGCAGCTTCTAAATTATACAACTGTGGATATTCATTTCCCTAGAAATCCCTGTAAATCTGAGGACTGAGCTCACAGAATGTATGGAAGCATGTAAGCATGCTGACTTTTGTTTTAACATGCTCAGTCTACCAGAAACTGCTTTTTGGGAAGCATCAAATATGTGTTTTTGATTTCAAAACATTCTGACACTTTTTTCATTGTCTTATGTGGTAAATCTATCCATCTGGCACTCACAGTGAGTTAAAACAAACCATCAATAGTGGTTGCAAATACTATTTGAACCAGGTCTGGCTCTCATTTACAAATTCCCATGTCTGGATCTCTCAGATGTTGGGAAACGTCATCTTTCTCTACATCAACAGAGCAGGAAGCAGATTATTATTATAGCAACAATTTTCCAAGAGCTCTTGAACCCTTCTCTGCTTCCCTCCTTTCTCTTCGCTCTCTGTCTCACTGTCTTTAAACTACTGCACTTTTCGCTGTCCTCCCCCAGACTTCCTGTTTATATTTTCTTCACTTTTCCTTTATATCTCTCTTTTGACCCCTATTTTTCTTTTTACATTTACATCATTATTTTTTTCGTCTTTGAAAAACCACCAGTCATGTGATGGCTACATGTTTCAATGAAAATATAATGTCAAACAGTCAAAAACAAGCTAGTCAGCCATTGTTCTCCAGCACAAATCAAAGTAATTTTTTTCTCTCTCAGGGATGTGTATTTTAGCTATGGTGCCAACTTTGTGGAGTGGAAAATTGATGCGAGTAGGTTATCTGGACTAAACATTCTCTAATTCTATGTCACTTTACAGCAAGACAGTTTTTTAAACCAAGATTAAAGGTCAAACAGCTTCTTCAAGTTGTAACAAAAAAAATCTATATTTTTCCATTTACAGTTAGTAAATTCTACCACAACATTAATTAAAATCCGTTCTTATGAAGGATAATACATATCAGAAACGGTAATGCAAAAGTTACACAGTACATGGAAACACAGGAAGCCAACATGTACACTACACTACACTACTACACTACACAAACTATGTGGACACCAAAAACATTAATGATTGTTGAATGATTGTTGCATTCCAAAACCATGGGGTGCTTCAAAAGCCTCCATTTTTCTGGAAAGGCTTTCAATGATTTTGGAACCTGGCGGCAGGGATTTGCTTCCATTCAGCCACAAATGCATTAGTGAGGTCGGCCACTGATGTTGGGCGATAAGGCCTGGCTCTCAGTCTGCGTTCCAATTCATCCCAGAGGTCTTGAATGGGGTTGAGGTCAGGACTCTGTGCACTCCAGTGAGATTCTTTCACCCCAAACTATATCTTTGTGGACATGGCTTTAATGTACTGGGGCATTGTCATAGCCTGGATGCCAGCCGAACTTAGCCCCGCCCAAAACATTAGAGGGCGGGAAGTTCAGTCTGTACTTGATCCACTGTGGAGCAACTATGCTCAAACCAGAGCTGTTCGGACCAATCAAATTGTCAGGGCGGGCTTTATACGATGATGGACAGATGATCAACAGTAACGTAATCAACCACGTCACCAAAGAGCGCTTGGGTTGAATTAGTTTACAACAAAGATGGCTGCCGCTGGGGAATTGAGATGTGTAGATTCCGCCATTGCATCTGTTATAGAAGATATCGACAGCGCATTCATTTTAAAAGAGGAACAGAGAACCGCGATGACGTATGTATACACATTGCCACACCCGTCCGCACGGCACGGAAACTGCCGCCTCTGCCTTTGCTCTGTCGAAGCCTGCCTTTGACTTGCAGCTTCTGCGAGGTCTGTCTCCGTTGCTCTGATTGGTTGTAGGTCTATCCAATTGAGTGCAGAGGCATTTTCTTTCCTGGTTCGGTTGAAACACGCCCCATAATCACAGCCCAATGGAGCAGTATCAGACTCAGATTCTGCCTAGAATCTGAGTATGATGACGTCAGGCTAGCATTGTCATGTTGTTGGAAGCACCATATTTTCTAAAGTATTACTGTATGCTGTAGCATTACTGCAAGCTCTTTCCTAACTGGAACTAAGGGGCATTAGCCCAAACCATGCAAAAACCTCAGCCTCAGACCACATTTGATGTGAACAGGGTGTCCACATACTTTTGGTCATACAGATAGAATAAGCGCTTTATTCATTTTAGAGGGGAATTGCGGATCCATGTGATTGTGTTTTGTTTTGCTGTTATGTGTGTTTGTATATTGCTTTCACTGAGAATTTATAAGCAAAAACTATTTTTAATAGACTGAGGTGGTATTGTTCTTCCAGTAATCCTCACACTCAATGAGTAATGTCTGTCTGCATATAGTTTTGTCTGTGTATACTGTCATCCCTTTACGTTTTCTCTCCCTCCTTCCTTCTCTCTATCTCCTTTTTCCTCCATCACCCCATCCCACCCCTATTCCTTCTTGCCTTCCGCACTCCCACGATCTTGCTTCCCTCCCTCTTCCTCATCTCCTCCCTTCATCTCTCCTTTACCCTTTCTTTTTTATTTCTGTCTGTTCCTTTGCGCCCTCCCTCCCTTCCTCATTTCCTCCCTTCTCTCCCTTTCTTTACCCTTCCTTTCTCCAGCTGTAACCAGGCTTCATCAGTCACAGTAGGGTTATTTGTCTATCAGTTACCAGGGCATGTGCCAAGAGTGAGATAACAGAGGATGAAACCATGTGGTGGTCCTCTTTCTTTCATACTCTCTCTGTCTGTCGTCCACTCTCCTTTGTCTGCTCTCCCTCCTTTAGCCCTTCTTATCTTCCCCCATTTCTTGTCTTCATTTTCCCCCCTTTTTCCTATTTGCAAGGACACACACACACACACACACACACACACACACACACACACACACACACACACACACACACACACACACACACACACACACACACACACACACACACACACACACACACACACACACACACACATTCATATTCTCCCCTCTGTCTTCTGTTTCTGCATTAACCCAGTGCAGCAGGCGTGAGTCTGGTCGGGCTTGAATAAAAGAACACTGGTCTGGCATTGAGCCTGGGATTGGCCTTGATCCTCTGTAACACACGCACACAGACACATACAGACATACACGTATGCACAAGACATGCATACACACACACATTACACAGAAAGCTGCAGACACGCCAGCATGTACATATGGAAGAAACTATATGGAAGTGCTCAGAAACACAAACATGCATGTAAGTACAGACTCACGCATATGTGCAAATATCAACCCCCCCTACACTCTCATACATACACACACACACACACACACACACACACACACACACACACACACACACACACACAATACACACAGAGGCCTCCCATCCATCCATCTTAGCTCCTTGATTAGATTAGGCATTATTAATGGAGGGCCTGTGAGCCGAGCAGACAGCAGGGTCACACCGAGTTTAATTCCATTCTCAGATAACTTCATTTGGCCTGATGCGATTGTTATTGCCCCGGTGCTAGATGTTTATAGGAAACAATAGCCCCCATAACACATCCAGACATCCTATTTAAAGAGGGTCAGCCAGGGGCACTGGATACAGCAGCTCCTCTTCCTGCTGCACTGAGTCCGGTGTTGTGGCTGATTTAAGGGGTTGGCCATTTCTTATGCCGAGGAAAAGAGGATTAACTGGCGCATTGAAATGTATTACCTTAGCCCAGCGAGCGTGTGCGCCATCAACGTGTGCTTCCATTGCATATGGATAGGCAAGCGAAAGCAAAAGGAAGCGGTGCTGGAATTTCGTGATAACCCTCCGTGTGGCTTTTAGCGAGCAGTAAATCTAGTTTTTTATTGGTTCGTCACAGGGAGCTCTCTTACAAAGAATAAACATTAAGCGTAGATGGCACAAATTTATTATGTGTGGTCGTCGACAAGGCGAATAAAGCTGTCGAAGGGAGAGTGACAGAGGGGAACAGAGGAGATTGATATGCACACTGCATCAGAGAAGAGAATGTAATTAAACTGAAAGAGTGTAGGATTTTAGTTCTGAGCAACACATAGATACATATGGATAGATAGATGGATAGACGGAACACAGTCGTATTTTTGCATTGAAACTCCTATTTTGACTACATTTTTATTAGTCATAGGAAATGAACATTTATATGAAAAACCATGCTCGTTACAAGAGGAAAAGATGGCAAACCACAATCACTTTTTTTTAAATCCATCATCAGCGACCGCAGTATTTGCTGTGACTTTGGGAAATGGTTCCCTCCAAAACGTCCAAAGGCCTAACAAACTTGTCTACGTTACTGCTTGAAATTGATTTCCACCCATTTAAAGTGAATGAACGAGAGAGCTGGACATCAAAAGAGCCGTTCTCTCTTCATTTCGAAACACAGACCACATTAATGGGACCTGGGTTTCATGTTGAAACATTACAGCCCACGGAGTGCCATTCCTCAGTTTTCATTTAGAAATTTTTACGCCATGTCACGTTAATGTTATAGCCACTGACATTTCAGTCATCACCTCATCGGAGCTGAGGTAATGCCTTTTTGGTTTTGAAACCAGGGGGTGCAGAAAAAGAGCTAAAACAATGAAAAAGTATTGGAACCAATCCAAAAGTTGTTAGGAGACAGCTTATCATGTATCGTATTGCTGCTCTGTAGTACTGTTAGTGTTAGCGTGCTGCTGATGGACCGTTCTGTGCGGGTGGGTTGGTCAGTGCAGAGCCAGAATGGAGGCCCCCACAGATCCAGTTTCCCCGTGATGGATGAGTTTGGCTGGAAACTGTCAGTAGAGCTATGACCTTGTTGATTGCATGCATGTTTCATGGGGTGATGCTGTGGATTGAGGCTACAGCTCCCCTCTCACCCAAAACCTACAGTGTCCTCTCCAGGCTTCTTCTCTTTCCCTGATACAATCAAAATTGCTATAAGTATTATAAATGTGCAGGAATTCTCCCTGACACTTGCAGCTTACACAGTACACATTTTTACACATAATACATGGCCAACAGGGCACTTGCAGTGTAAATGTAGTGGTGTTAAGTAATTATAGATTTACCCATTCATTCAGAACAAATATCTTAATTGCATTAAAAATAATGTTTGTTATGCTAACTTCTTCCTCTACCAATACTGTCTTTCTACATGTGGTGTGATAGCAGCAAGACTTTGACATTCATATTTATATTTTGGCTACTTACACATTTTTTCGATTGCTTAACGACAGTGGGCACAACTGGAGTCACATGTGCAGAACTCTAACAACAGTCTGCACAGCAGCAGTTGGACCAAACTCTAGTTCGTTTTTCATTGCTTGAACACAGTTTTCAAAACTCTACACACTTATCCCATGCCTTTAACCACAACGTGCACAACACTGTAGATTTACAGCACTTTGTTCAAATGCTAACACACTGCTGTCAAAACTGTTAACCACACATTCAAATCAGAATATATTTCAGTCTGATGCCTCAGTCTGATTGGAATTTTAGCTGAAAGCCTAAGTAGGTGTCTTGTTTTAGACTAGTTAGTGAACATATACGGTATTACAGAGAAAGCTCAGAAAGCCTTTTTTTGTATACAAACACCAAATAAGAAGGAAACAATTATACACTGTACTGTTTGAGAGAAACAGGTAAAAGAGCAAAGATACCAATATGTCCAGGTAAGATGTCTGAGGTTATATACACAGCGATAAAAAAATAATGTGAAAAACACTATATCTTTACAATAGTAAAACTGCATTCTTACTGTTTTTCAGAAAGTAATGGAGGTGAAAGCAATGGAAACACCACATTCATTATTCGTATTTAGAGATGATGCAGACATCCAGTGTGATGAAGAAAACTTGCCACATGATGCTGGAGAGAGGCAGGATTAGTCACACTATTCTTTGGTACTGTTACATATGTACCTTTAGTTTTATTCCCAGTAATTCCATAAATTACTAGAGACAAAATACTATATTGAAGCAAACTGCTAATTTTCCTTCCTTCTTGTTTACCTTACGTAAAAATTGATATATTATAAAATCTATAACTTTTTCCTTAAAGAAACTATTGAGTAGTGTAAAGTCACTCAAATTGTTCAAACTGTAAAGATGAAAAAGTTTGTAATTTCTGCATTGGTGTTTGATGCTAGTGTTTTTACCCTCAGAGTGTTCTGAGTGACAGTGTGTGTTATCTCAGTGAGCATTGTTCTGAGTGTTTGGCTGCTCTGAGCCTGTTTGAGACGTGTGTTAAGAGTTGTGTTGCTTTGAATGAGTTCTGCAGGTGATGTGAACTGTTTAGCTCAGGTGACTGTTGGTAGTACAGACTGGAGTTTGAGTTTTGCACATGTGACTCCAGTTGTGCCCACTGTCGTTTAGCAATCGAAAAAAACTGTAACGTGTGTAAACTTCCTCGGTTATAAACATTGCATTACAAAGTGACAAATAAATGCACTCATCAAAACCACAACTCCCTGGACTGTCAAAAGCTCTTTTCTTTCTTAACAGTCATAAGAGTGAGGCTAGAAAAGTTTTTTGTTCTCATAACCTACTCAGGTGCATATATTTAGCTCCTCGTGCATTTGTACCTGGTAAAGATAAAGTGATTCTGGCTCTGAGATCCATGTGGTGGTACAGGAAGGGGGAAAGGGAGCTCCAGTTTCTTCTCACACCTGGTGCTAGCTAGCAGCAGTGCCCAAACCTCCGAGCACTACGGGAGAGCAGACTCACCGCGGACCGTACAAGCTGTTGGAAAACCCTAGGTGGCCATAATGAGAACGTAGTGTAATGTATCACACTGCCGGCGCTATTGGAACCAGAGGCATGCTGGGCTTACAGCAGACGGGAAGAAAGTTAATCACTGACTTAAGGGCTATTCGCAAGTTTTTGTCCTCTTTGAAAACGGAGGGAAACTTTGCTCTGGCTGGAAAGGTTTATATGGATGCAATTATCAGTTTGAATCTTTGCACGGCTCTGTGACCGAGAAGTTCTGATAATTCAGCCTGTTAGCCAAAAATAAATTCTGATATTGAAAGTGTTTCATAGGTATGTTACTGTAATAAATTGAAACCTCAAAACTGTTCCCTAGTGATAGGCAAAGGTATTTTTTACAGTTTCTTCTTACTATCTGAGTGACGGTTTCAGTTGTTAAAGAACACTGTTGCCTTTATGTTCATACTGTAGCTTCTTATTTAAAAGCCAGATGGTCCTGCCCCCTGTCCCTCTGGCTGGTACCTGTTATGTAATTTTTTTGTACTAACACTTAATATTTTGTCCTTATATCAGTTAAGTGCTCCACATAGTGGAAAGGTAAAGGTCAAATGTAAAAGTAGGTGTAAATCATATATCCATATTAAATTGTCTCTGTATTTACTAATGTAATTCTTCATTTGTATCAAGTGTATGCAAGTGAGAATTTGTGTTTCCAGTATTAAAGGGTGATGCATATTATATATATATATATATATATATATATATATATATATATATATATATATATATCTGTAATAAAAATCAATCCAATATAGACTTTTTTATATAATATTACTGCTGATGCAATGTGAAATCCCGCTATATAAAAGCAGAAATTATACACAAGCTATTATGTTCAGCTGTTCGCCAGTGTGGCTGGTTGGCAGTCTGATGAGATACCAAGTGAGTTTGATACTGTCTACTTTTACGTGCTGTGTGCCATAATTGATGGTTGTATTCCAATCAGGGCCCATAAAGCTGTCATCATCAGTCTGGGCTGCCAGAGGTCGCTTCCTCGCTTCTCCCTCTGTACTACCTGTGGTTTGTGTGCAAAACAAACAGCTGATAACAACTTACTCCAGATAAAGGAGTGGTGTTCTAGACTGAGAGGGAAGTCGATAATGACACTTTGGGTTTCTGGAATGATAGGTTACAGTGATCTCGACATGGCACTGATTACAAGTCAGGAGATAAAGAGGACACTGTTTAGTTTCTGTGTGTGTGTGTGTGTGTGTGTGTGTGTGTGTGTGTGTGTGTGTGGTTGTGTGTGTGTGTGTGTGTGTGTGTGTGTGTGTGTGTGTGTGTGTGTGTGTGTGTGTGAGAGAGAGAGAGAAATGTCTCCTGCAAGGTTTTTATAGAACACCTGAGTCACTTGGCATACAGTGTTGTCTTGTGTGCATGCATTTACTGTATTCATATGACCAATTTCTGTTTATGTGCTATATAAATATAAATAAAGTGTATGATATGCATGCAGATGTCAATGCATCTCTGTGAATATGCACATGCACTGTATTACTGTGTATGTATATGTAAGAGAGAGAGAGGGGCCTAATGTCTCCGTGTGCATGGGCCTGAGGAGGAGCATCAGCCTAGGTGGCAGGCAGAGTACATAATGGAGTATGCTGAGGTGAATAATTCATGTCTGGATGGGAGCTCAGACGAGGATATCCAACATTTTCATATATTAATTTATTGAATGGCAGATGAAGGCTAAAACACGCTGAGTGCTTTATTAGCTGCAAATCTATGTCACTAAAAGGCCTTTGTTTCAGTGAGGTTACAGGGTACTGGCATTTTTCTTCTTTGTCTTCCTGGATTAGAGCCAGAACCATTTTATTTTAATCAGGTTTGATTGCCAAAAGTATTCCTCTTCAACATCATCTCATCTCTTTTGCATCTCCCTCTGCAAAGAAAAAAATAAAAATAAATATATATACATGTCTTTCTCTCTCTCTTGATATAGTATATCTGTCAATTATTCGCCCTTTAACGTACAAATTATTGTACAAAGTGTGATGAGAATGACTGTGTATAATATATTATAAACATGTTTACAAGTCCTTGAGTACTTTTGGATAACTGTAATTTTGCCATTCTAGGCACATAAGCTTCTATTATCGTTGCATCCCTGCAGGAAACTTTGGACAGCTGTGTCAGGTACAGTTATGCAGAAATTAAAAAGATGTTAATGGCTAAAATGTTGTTGGACAACTCATTCTTACATAACTAATACCTGTTGGATGTTTGGAGGATGTTGGCGCTTTAATTTGGCGTAAAGATTCATTGCTATAAGCTGCAGTAAAGAATGATGGTGTATGATGGCAGACGATTGGGTTTCTGGTTTCTATTTTGATTTGTTTGATCATCCTCCAAAATGAAGGCCCTGGCTCAGGATGCAATGACAATGAGTATTTGCTCAGCTCAAGTCTTCTTGTGTAAGAAACTGAGGGACACATTCGGTGAGATTGCATTGCCAAATTGTGCGTTTGTGCTCCGTGGTAGTTTGAGCTAAGAGTGCCGTTTTTGTGTTATTGGCCAATATGTGCAAATAAAGTTATCGTGCAAATGCTACGGATTTTTTTTTTTTTTTTTTTAAATCTGCATTAAATCACTTAGAACTAAATGTAGTATAGGCAAACTGACACACCTGCTCACTGTCCACAGTCAGTCAACTCCATGGCTTTCTAATTTTTTATCATTACGGTGATATAATAGCTTTGACTGCTTAACTTAAGTAAACCCATACGTACCATCAAGCACTAAAGATTCATTTTTAAGTTTGATTCCCAACATGTCTCTGGCAAAATGCCCTTGGGAACGACAACTGAACCTTTAACTTGCTCTCCGCAGCTCTGACCTCTCTAGTTTAATGTGTTTGTGTCTATCCGATGGATATGTGAACAAACAAATTCCTAATTACCCTCTGTGGAGAAAGGTGATGGAGTGCTCTGAGAAAATCTCCTTCTTAAGACTCTTTATAGAGACATGTTATGTGCAAATCCATTGCTTTGGAATGGAGGAAAACAGCATTAGCCCAGAATGAGAAGGCATGAATATTGCATCAGAGCTTTGTAATGCTCAGGCTCACGTCTGTCTTAATGGTGCACTTTACCAACTAGCTATATCCATTAAATGAGTGCGCTTAATGTGAATGTATGTGCATGTGTGTGTGTGTGTGTGTGTGTGTGTGTGTGTGTGTGTGTGTGTGCGCATTAGAGATAGTGTGTGTGTGCGCGTGCGTTTGTGTGTGTGTGTGTGCGTGCATGCATGCATGTGTGTGGGGGGGAGACTTTATGTGGATAAGTAATGTGTGCTTGGCTTGAGTCAATGGACACATTTATGTATTTTGCTTGTGTAAAACTGATTCAAACTGTCCAAAAATGATCCAATAGCAAATTGTTAAGCCTTAAACAAATGATCTTAAAAAAACTTCATGGCTTCTATTAACTAAATGGTAAACCTGAGGCGGAAATGTTCCATTTCACGTCACCTGTGTGGAACGTCACACAGTGAGCTCAGCATCGACTGGACCTGTGAACAATCAACAGGATAATTCCCAGGGCTTATCTACTAAGATAACAGCTATGGCTGTGTGTTTAACTTCTACAGTGACCTCTCCGTTGTTGCTTCTCCTTTTTTTTTTCTCCTTACCTCTTCCTCTGTGATCAAGGTTGGGAAACTCAATACCCCCGATGTGCTCTGTTTTCACCTGGTCGTCACGGTAACCCCAAAACACGGGGGCGGTCGTGAATGAAATTCCTGTGTGTCATCAATCACTGGCCGACAAAGCCGGGATTGTTGTGGTCTTTGAGTGACGCGGGGGGAATGTGCTGGCTGAAGCTGAGGCTGGGGGCCTTGTGCGGTCTGTACCGACAGGCCCTGAGCTGAGACCTGGATGTTTACACTGCCCTCCTGACACTGGCACTGATTCAGGTTCAGTTCAGAGAGAGAGAGAGAGAGAGAGAGAGAGAGAGAGAGAGAGAGAGAGAGAGAGAGACTATCTTAATTGTTGGTGTTAGATAAAAGACAAAAAAAGATTCTGACAAAGAATAAATACATCTTGGCATTGTTTAGGAAGTGATAAACTGTCTAAGATTGTAGATGGTGTTAACTTATGCACATGTGCATCTGGCATTGGAATACATGTTGGCAACAAATTTCAACATTAGGACGTACAGTACAGGTGATATAAGAGGACATTTGCATATCAAGTCTCTTTTTTTTTATTAGAAAATGTCAGCATGTAAAAATAAATATGACCCAAAACTGTTGCCTGTCATAACTGGTTTTGGATCAGTCTCCCTTTTTGCATACTTTTGCATCCAACAAATAGCTCAAATGAGGTATAGGCTTTGTTTGTATGCATTAGCTTTGCCTGTGCAGGAGTAATGTACTGATCAGGATGTTTTTAATTGGAAAACCTGATGACCTGATTTATTAGCCAGCTAACCACAAGTTTGTGCCACCTCTCAAACTGCAACATGTAGTGCTTGGAAATAGAACATTAATATACATGAATCATTAATTAACAGTTGTAACATTTAACTTACACTCAACAATCTTTAAACTCTAGACCAAGTGCCATATTGCTAAATACAATGCACATTTTTGACCATTTGCGCCAAGGCTTATTCTTTATTACTGTAACTTTTCATGGTAGCAGCATGTGTGATTGCTTGCTTTGTGATGGAACTACTAAGCCTATAGCCTTCTCCTTTACTCCAAACAACTTCCAATCTCTAAATCTCCTTTCTTAGACCACAGACTCATTACAGTGTCTTCTACGTCTTTGCCTAATCATCCATGCATCCTAAACCCACTCATTAGCATGTATGCATGCTAACACGGCTATCAGGGAGGACAGCCATGTGCCACAATCCCCCTCAGCATTCCCAATCTGTAACACTGGGAATCTGGTTCACTTTTGTGCTGCTCACTGAAACTTCTTGGAACGTTTTGGTTTAAATACACGGGGGAAGGAGAGGGTTCTGAGCTCATAGGAACACTTTCCCAAAATGAAGTTGGTATTCTGTCATGTATCTTATCAATGAAAACAATGTTTGGAGCATGACAAAGAGTTTTTTTTTTTTTTTTATTCAATTCAAAGTGCCTTAGTTGCCCTTATGTTAATTATTCAATGTCTTTAAAGTATAATTGTGTTGTATACAGATGCCATTTTAAAAACCAATCAAGGACTGGTTACCTACCATAGAAAATAAATAAGACTATCATGT